>NW_003315896.1:170080-174651 GCF_000151265.4 Micromonas pusilla CCMP1545 | reverse complement strand
ATCACGTGATTCAGTACACCCCCGCGGCGACGGCGGAGATGCATCTGCATCGATGCGGGCGAACCGCGAGGACGGGGTCGGAAGGGCCGTTCATCGTGACGTGCTTGGTCGACCGCGAGGCGGACGAGGTCGACGACGAGGTCGCGAAGCTGATGGGGTTGGACGTCCGCGGCGGCGGCGGCGGAGGAGGAGGAAGAGAAGACGCCGGGGGGGACCCGCGGTGACGACGCGAGAGAACCGCCGAATCGCATTCGGGGGCGGGCGTCGTCGGGTCGGCGATCGATCGTCCGTCGCGTGCGAGTATTCGCTGCTACAATGTCTAATGTACACCTCACACGACGTCACCTACGATATGATACGCTCAGCGTCCCGCCTGTTTCTTCAGGTGCGAGAACGCCCGTTTCTTTATCCACTCTTTGTTATACGGAAGGTACGCGTTCGCCGAGGGTTCGTACACCAGCGCGCTGAGATCGTTCAACGCGTCGATGTAGTTGTACAGGTCGTGGATGTCGTACGTGATGTCCCTGAGCTTCGGGTACATCTCCTTCAGGCGCCTCTCGAACATCTGGCACACGCCTGCGAGGAGGGGCGGGGGATGGGGAGGGGGGTGGTCGCGCGTTCGCGTTCGGTTCGTTCGTCGTCAGCGAGGGTGCCTGATGTTTATTCGTCTCTTCGGTCGCGCGGAGCCGCGGGGCGGGCGAGGAGACCGGAGGGGAGCGCGCGCGCACCGTCCATGGCGAGGCTGACCTTCTCGTAATCGAGGAACGTCCTCGACGTCTTCGCCCCCGTGGGCTGGACGAGGATGATCGTGTGCCGGTTGTCCGCCTGTGCCTGCGGAGGATCGGATCGGCGCGCGCGGGGCGACGGATGGATCGTCAGGCGATGCCGAACGACGGCAAGATTCGGACGCGCTCGATCGGGCGGGAGACGAGCGGTCGCGGGGAGTTTGAGCGGATTTCCGCGCGCGCGCGAGCGCGCACCATCGTGAGCGAAGGGGGATTTGAATGCGCGTGAGCGTGGGTCGTTCGGCGCGAGCGACTGTGCGCGCGAGGCGCGTCGTCTCCGCGTCCTCTTCGGTCGGAAGCGGTAATTCGTTTGGCGGGCGGCTCGCAGATTCGGCATTCGGCTCATCACACTCGTCGATAGAATATGTTCTCGTCGCTACCGCGCCCCCGCCGCCGCGCTCGCCTTCGCCGTCTCCTCCGACGCCTCCTTAAACGCCCCCCCGTGCATCTTGTCGAACGCGACCAAGCTCGTCCGCCCCAAGCACGTCCCGAACAGCGTCCCGGTGCTGCACCCGGTCACCAACACCGCGACGTACTCGCCGGGCTTCGGCGGCGACTTTTTCGCCTCGGAGGAGGCGGCCGCGTCATCGTCGCCGCCGTCGTAGATTCCGACGTCGTCGTCCGCGAAGACGACCCACTTCGACGTGTCCGTCTTCCCCGTGAGCTCCCTGTCGTTCTTCTTCGAGACGCCCTCGACGAGGCACAGGTGCACGCGTCCAATCTCGCGCTCGTTTCGCTCCGACGCCGAGGATCGAAACGCGTCGATGATCTCCGCGAGCCGCCGCTGCTTCACGTCGTCGTCGACGTCGTCCGACATCTTCCTCGCGGCCGCGGTGCCCTCTCTCTCCGAGTACGCGAACATGAACGCCTGCTCGTACTTGACGAGTTTCATCAGACTCACAGTGTCTTCGTGTTCTTCCTCGGTCTCCGCGCAGAAGCCGGTGATGATGTCCGTGGTGATTGCGCACCCCGGGATCTTTTCGTGTACGTTTTTTATCAGATCCAGGTACGCCTCGCGCGTGTACCCGCGCGCCATCCGCTCCAGCGTCGTCGTGCTACCGCTCTGCGCGGGCATGTGCAGACACTTGCACACGTTCGGACGATTCTTAATCACCTCCAACACCTCGTCCGGGAAGTCTTTGGGGTGCGGCGACGTGAACCGCACGCGCATCTCCGGGTCGACGCTCGCGACGCGGTCGAGCAACGCGGCGAATTGCATCGACCCCTCCCGACGCGTCTCCGGCTTGTACCGCGACGAAAAACCCGCGGCGTACCCGCTGAACGCCGTGAACTCGCTCGGGGCGACGTTCCCGCCGACCGCGTCTAACGTGGACGCGTTCGCCTCGACCGCCGCGTCCGCCGTATGCTTCAGATCCCCGCCGACGCCGACGCCCTTCCCGACGCCCGGGACGACCGTCAGCTTGGACAGAAAATCCGTCGCACCGTCCGCGCCCGCGCCCTCCTCCGCGACGTACGCGTAGCTGTTCACGTTTTGCCCCAGCAGCGTCACCTGGAGTGGCGTTGAAAGGCGTCAGTGGTGGAGTTGAAAGGCGTCGTAGGGTCGAGCGTTGAAACCGAGGAGTGGGCGGAGAGAGACGCCGGGAAAAGTCCTTACGGATCGGCGTTCACGACGCCGACGGGGTCGTATGGGGACCGGTGTGGTAATAAATATGAACGCACCTCCTTGACGCCTTGCTCCGAGAGCAAGCGGACCTCGTACTCGATCGACGCCGGGTCGCGGCTCCGCTCGCGTCCGCGCGTGTACGGCACGATGCAAAACGAGCACGCGTTGTCGCACCCTCGCATGATGGTCACGAACGCCGCGTGCGCGCCCTCTTTCCGCACGGGCACGATGTCCGCGTACGTCTCCTCCACGCTGAGCTGGACGTTCATCGCTTTCTCGCCGCTGGAGTTGACCGCGGAGATCAGGTTCGGGAGGTCCCTGTACGCGTCCGGCCCCGCGACGAGGTCCGCGAGTTGATCCGCCTCGAGGAGTTGCGTCTTGAGTCGCTCCGCCATGCATCCGAGGACGCCGACGACGGGCTTCTCGTTCTTCTTCCTCCGCCGTCTGAGCGACTTGAAGTACGCGAGCCGCTGCCATATCTTCGCCTCGGCCTTATCGCGTATCGCGCACGTGTTGATTAAGATAACGTCCGCGTCGTGGACGTCGTCCGTGGTGTCGTACCCGTTGTCGGCGAGCACCGAGAGCATCACCTCGGAGTCGTTCACGTTCATCTGACACCCGTACGTCTCCGTGTACACGTTCTTCCGCTCGCGCGGCGACGGCGTCTCGGGGGCTTCCGCGACCGCGCCGGCGACGCCGACGGGCGCGCTCGAGCGCTTCGGGACGTCCTGCGAGCGGGAAAAGAGAGGCGGGCGGGGTATCGCGAGTGAGCGGCGAGCGGGGTATCGCGAGGCGAGGCGAGGCGAGGCGAGTCGAATTCGCCCTAATAAAACCTCGATCGACGTCGCGCGCGCCTCGACGCGTCGGCGGCGGGACGGTTGGTCGCCGGGACGCGACGCGCGACGCGCGGACGCACCGTCGGGTCGAGATGTTTCCCTCCGCCGGGCCCGTGCGCGAGGACGCGCGCGGGCGCGCGCGCGCGCGAGGACGACGCGGACGCGTGCGCCCTCGCGCGGAGGCCGTCGACGCCGCCGCCGTGACGGTGACGGCGACCGAGGACCCCATTCGCGACGTTGGACGACGCGAGCGATGACGCCATGGCCGCGGACGCGTCGCCGGCGCGGGTTCCGAGCGCGACGATTCGGTTCGCGCGAGGAGAAGACTCGCGAGCGCGCGGTGCTCGGGGACGCGTGCGCGACTGCGGGGTGTGCGGTCGCGCGCGCGGCTCGAGCGGCTTATCCCCTTTTTCCCGTCGCCCTCGCGCGAGTCGTCTGAAGCTTACGGCACCCGCTGCATCATTGTTTCAACGCGCCATCGCGCGCGGCGCCGCGGCCTCCTTCGCGGATGGCGGCCGACGCCGCGCTCGAGGAGGAGCTCGAGGCGCTCGAGGCGCTGTACCCCGAGGGGTTGCGCGTCCAGCGCGCGTCCGGCGGCGGCGGCGGCGGCGACGACGACGGCGACGCCGTCGTCGTCGTCGTCGCCTTGGACGTGACCCCGCGGACGCTCGACGACGCGACGCGTCAGTACGTCCGCGCGACGCTCGTCTTGACCCTCGACGCGTCGTACCCGGAGTCGTCGCCGTCGATCAATTTGACGGACGCGCGCGGGCTCGACGACCGCAGGCAGGGCGTCGTCCTCGACGCGCTTCAGACGGCGCGCGTCGAGTGCGCCTCCGCGGGAGATCCCGTCCTCGCGCTCCTCTGCGAGACCGCGTTCGAGACGATGACGACGCTGAATCACCCGGACGGCGACTGCGTGTTCTGCCTAGACGCGGTCGCGCGCGCGGCGGGCGAGGAGGAGGACGAGGAGGGCGGCGGCGGCGGCGACGGCGGCGGCGGCGGCGGCGGCGGCGACGAGAACGTCGTGAAGATGACGCGGTGCTATCACTGCTTCCACGCGGCGTGCTTCGCGCGGTGGTGGCGATGGAGGCTCGAGACGCGCGACGAAGACGCGCGCGCGAGCGGTCCCGCGCACCCGGTCGGGTCGGAAGAGGCGCTCGAGGCGGAGAGGAGGAACGTCATCTCGTGTCCCGTGTGCAGGGTCGCGATCGACGAGGAGGACGCCGCGAGAGCGTTGGACCGCGTCGACCGCGGCAGCGGCGGCGGCGGCGGCGGCGGCGGGTCCGCGGACGCGTCGACGTCGGCGCCGGCGTTCACGGAGGA
>NW_003315896.1:165573-169529 GCF_000151265.4 Micromonas pusilla CCMP1545 | reverse complement strand
AAGGGGGAAGGGGTCGCGGTCGAGGCCGCGGTCGCGGCGGAGGCCGAGGGAAGCACTCGTAGCTCGTAGAGTTTTTTTTTTTCGAGGGAACCGCGTTCCGTCTCCGTCGTCGTCGTCGTCGTCGTCAATCTGTCTTCTTCCTTCCTTCATTCCTTCCTTCCTCTCGCTCTCTCGCTCACGCGATCGGCACCTGGACCGGCCGCGACCTCTGCGGCGCGTACCGCCGATGCGCGGTGCTCACGCATCTCAGAACGTCCGTCGCGCTGACGCATCCGACGGGGACGTCGCGGTCGCTCAAGATCCACGCCCGGTGCACGCCGTCGTCCAGCATCGCCCTCGCGCAGTCGATCACGTTCGCGTCGTCTCTCACCGCGGTCAGTCGTCGCGGCGCGCCTTTCACCGCGACGTTCAGAAACTCGCGCACGGTCGCGCCGCCGTCCGAGACCGGACGCAGCAGCGAAACGTCCTTGACGTTTGAAAAGTCGCTCGCGGAGAGCACGTCGGCGGCGCGCCACGCTTCCGGGTCGTCCGCGCCGACGATGGTATCCTTTTGACGCTCGACGATCACCGCGGCGCCGTACCCCTCGTGGAGCATCTCTTTGAAGACCTCGCGCGCGGGGGCGTCGTAGAACGTCCCGAACACGGCGCTCGTCGCGACCGCGGCCGCGGGCTCTTCCAGCGCGCGTCGCAAAACGTCGATCTGGCCCTCCGCGGGGTATTCGCGGTCGTATAACACGCCGTACGCGTCGACGACGCATCTCACGACGTCGAGCTGCGATATGATGTCCACGATTTCTTCGTGTTTGAGTAACGGTGACGATGGAAGCGTTTCTTCTTCTTCTTTGCCTTCGTTCCGCGTCGGGCTCGAGTCCACGACGGCGAGTCTGTGCACGTCCGCGGTGAACCAGTACGCGCGTCGAGCGCCGCCGCCGTCGTCGTCCGAGGGTCCGTGCTGCTCGAAGAGCAGGTACCCTTCCTCGCCGACGAGCTCTCTCAGAGGCAGCTGCGCGGCCGCGAACGGGAACGCGCCGCCGTCGCCTCCGCGCCCGCTCTCGAGCCTTCTGTCGACGAGCGCGCTGACTTTCGTCGCACCGAACGCAACCTCTCGCTCCGCGCGCCCCGCGACGTCGAGCGCGAGCCGCAGCGCTCGCGTCGCGTCGAAGAACCCGAGCACCGCGCCGGTCGCGGGGTCTCGCACGGGCACGGACTTGATCTTCGACAGCGCGAGCTCGTCGAGCGCCTCTTGGACGGTGTGGCTGGAATCCACCGCGACGACCGACTGCGGCGGCGCGACGTGCGGAGTTCCCCAGTCCTTCGGCGCGCGAAGCGACGCGTGCTTGGACGAGAGGAGGTCGGAGACGGTCATCGGGTCGAACGCGGACGGGACGCCCTCGGCGGTGAGGCCGTGCAGCATGAACGCGTCCACGCCGCCGGCGTCGGTCTCGGTCATCGCGCGGGGGGGGGAGGGGGGGGGGGAACGCGCGCGGGGTAAAGTGTCGTAGCTTTTGTCGGCGCGTGGAGAAGACTGGACGAGAAAACCAAAAGGAGTTTGGTTTTTCCCGAGGTCGCGTACTACGCGATCGATGTACTCGTTTCCGTATGAACAATCAGTCAGGGCTCATGGAAGGTTTTCAGCCCCCCGTCCGAGAAGTTTCAACGCCCGCCGCGGAGAAGTTTCAATTCGTGCCGATTCGCGGCGCGCGCCGCCGTCACACCACGACGTCGCCGCGGCACGATGGCGACGCTCTCCGAAATGAAACCGATGAAGACGAAGAAGGCGAAGAAGGACAAGAAGCGCGCGCTGTCGCCCTCGGACGCGTCCGAGGAGGAGCTCAAGGCGGCGAAGAAGGCGCGCAAGGCGGCGAAGAAGGCGGCGGCGGCGGCGGCGAACGCGAACGCGCTGTCGACGTCGTCGTCCGACGGCGCGACCGACGTCGCGCGCCCGCCGACGCCGACGAAGAACTACAGCGTGGACAACCTCCCCGCGCTCGCGCGCGCGAAGGTACGCGACGCGTCCGACGAGAAAGAGACCTCGGCGCCGGCGGACGAGCGGCCCGACCCCGCGGAGCTCGCGGCGTTCTTCGCGCACGGCGGCGACGTCGACGCGTCCGTCGCGAGATGGCTCACGAAGCACGAGGTGAAGGTTCACGACAGCGCCTCGCCGACGACCGCGTGCCTCGCGTTCGACGACGCGCCGTTCCCGAAGCCGCTCGTGACGCTCCTCAACAGGCAAGGGTTCGCGGAGCCGAGCGCGGTGCAGGGCGCGGCGTGGCCGATCGCGTCGCGAGGATTGGATCTCCTCGCGATCGCGAAGACGGGATCGGGTAAGACGCTCGCGTTCCTCCTCCCCGCGCTCGCGCTCGCGGCGGAGCACAAGAATTCCTCGCGCGGGTCGCCGCTCGCGCTGTGCATGTCCCCGACGCGCGAGCTCGCGCTGCAGATATGCGCGGAGGCGACCAAGTTTGGCGCCGCGGTCGGATGCCGCGCCGTCGCCGTCTACGGCGGCGCGCCGAAATGGGCGCAAGCGTCGCAGCTCCAGCGCGGGTGCGAGCTCATCATCGCGACCCCGGGGCGGATGTTAGACATGCTCGACATGCACAACAAGGGCGGGAACCCGGTGACGTCGCTGGCGAGCGCGAAGGTGCTGATCTTGGACGAGGCGGACAGGATGCTGGACATGGGGTTCGAGAAGGACATTCGGCAGATCGCCGAGTGCATGCCCGCGGATCGCCGGACGATGCTGTTCACCGCGACGTGGCCGAAGAACGTGCAGAAGATCGCCGCGGATCTTCTGAAGCCGGACAGGGTGAAGATCACCGTCGGGAACGGCGGGGACAAGCTCACCGCGAACAAGGCGGTGACGCAGACGGTCAAGGTGATCGAGGCGAGGGAGAAGTGGACCGAGTTTTTGAAGCTGATGGAGGAGTACAAAAAAGACGGCCCGCGCCACGGCCAGCGCGTGATGATCTTCTGCAACACGAAGAAGGACGTCAACGGCATCGGCGAGCACCTGTGGAACGAAGGCTACGCCGCGGACACCGTCAGCGGGGACCGGACCCAGCGCGAGCGCGAAGCCGTCATCGCCGCGTTTCGACGCGGCTCCACGACGATGGTCGTGTGCACCGACGTCGCCGCGCGCGGCATCGACGTCCAGGGCGTCGAGGCGGTCGTCAACTACGACTTTCCGAGGGACGCGTGCGACGACTACATCCACAGGATCGGACGGACCGGCAGAGCGGGCGCGAAGGGCGTCGCGCACACGCTGTTCACGCGGCAGGACGGGCGGTTCGCGAAGGAGCTGACGCGAATTTTGGAGGACGCGGACCAAACCGTGCCGGACGAGTTGCGCGCGCTCGCGGCGAGCTCGCGCGACGGCGGCGGCGGGGGGTTCCAAAAGAAGCCGTGGAGGGGTGGCGGCGGCAGAGGGGGTGGACGAGGGGGCGGCAGAGGGGGTGGACGAGGGGGCGGCGGCTTCCGCAAGTGGTGATGAGATCGTGTTGTATCGACTAGATGTATTGCGTCGCGGCGACTCAATTCGCCGCCGGCGTCGGCGTCGGCGGCTTCTCCTCGGCATCCCCCCCTTCGTCCTTTCTCCAGAACTGTAACTTCCTCAGCATCCCCCCGATCCCCTTCTTCGCCGCGTCCGGGTCCTCCGGCGGCGGCGGCGGCGGCGGCGTCCACCGCGCGACCGTCTCGCGGTGCATGACGTAAATCAGCTGCCGCAGCGTCGTCGTGAACGCGAACGAGCCGATCACGGCGCAGCACAACAGCGCGATCGTGGACAGAATCTCCGTCGTGTTCCCGACGTCCCACACTCGGTCGAACGCGCTTCCGGAGAAGATCCCGCGCGCGGCGTCGCCGTACGACGCGGTCGCGGCGGCGAAGGGGATCGGGGGGATGCTGAGGAAGTTACAGTTCTGGAGAAAGGACGAAGGGGGGGATGCCGAGGAGAAGCC